>NW_026682855.1:0-5009 GCF_029962835.1 Magnolia sinica | reverse complement strand
CTCACTTATAGGTGGATTGATGGGGGTTGGTGGTGGTGTAATGAGCTCCTTTGGAGAGGTTAATACCATTTATGGCATAGCTCTTACCACCATTAATGGTAGCCATGAGGTGGGATTGGATGGATTGGATGGGTTTGAAGGATTTGATGGGTTTGGTGGCTTAGATGGATTTGATGGTTCTATGCTTGGTGAGCTATCGGGTGTTATGAATGTTGGGATGGTTGGACCATTGGACGGTGTGGATGGTGTTGGAGGGATGGTGGATGGTCTGGATTTTGGTGGGGCATACTTGGACGGTGGGGATGTCATGTTGATGGCTTCGGGTGGTGTAGATTGTGTGGATCAGACCTGGATGGGTGGTGGGCCCTATTTCGATAGTTCGAGCGACTTGGATTTGACGGTTGACAGACCTTTTATAGGTGGCTTAGGTTAGATATTCGGTGCGGATTTTGAGGCGGTGATGGGACAGGTTGCTGTTATTGGGGATCAGGGTACCGGTCTAGTCAGCTACTAGGGTACTTTAGGTATTGCGGCTCCCGGGGCATGTATTTTTCAGACTGCTCCTAACGTGGCGATTGTTGGAGGTTCGAGCCCACCTGCTGCAACTTTCTAGGGTACTCTTCGGGATGCGATGGGCGAGTCAGGCTTTTTTCGACACAATGAGATTGATTTATTAGACGAGGGCATGCCCATTTTTGATAACTCGCTTGTTGATCTTGGATTCTAGATTATAGAGGGTGTGCGTATTCGAACTTGTCGATTGTAGCCATGTAGCACATGTTCTAAGAGGTTGCACATCTGGATTGAGAGCTTGACTGAGTTCGAGATCTTCGAGCTGGGCTCCTTAGGCTTTCGAGAGGTTCTTCATCTCCACAGAGTTCGCCTAGATTGGCGACTGTTGAGTGCAGCGTCACATGATTGGGTTCCAGCGTTAAACCTTTTTCCTTCAATGATTTGGAGCTGAGCCCATCTTTAGAGGAGTTCGCGCACTTGTCTGGTCTTCCTCTCACTCAGGAGCCTTATGTTACTTCATCCGAGCTGGTTCGTCCTGCTGATCTGGGCCCATGATTCGGATTTTTAGCCACATTCCCCACTACAGAGAGCGGAGCTGATGAGTTTTCACTCGAGCTTTTGTATGATCGTTGTTCGACAACTTGAGGGGGTCCACGATCCGATCACCAGCTTTAGTGTTTGAATGCACTGATCTTCTATGTCCCGACGGAGGTCCTCTTTTCGGGCTGGCAGCAGTCATTGCTGGCAGTTTTACTTGATGTGTTCAACCGTGTTCTGGGCTGTCAGAGCATTATTGAATTTCCAGGGCAAAATTCTCTTTAAGAGGGGTAGATTGTAACACCCCGTACTTTTCAGTACTCAGGTGTTACCAGGAAGACCAAATAGTTCATTTTATATATAATATGATACTGTGTGTGTGTGTGTGTATATACATATATTATAATACAAATAATTTTACAATTATTTGTAATAATATATATGTTACTTAAATTATTTAAATTATGTATATTATTTAAACTATATATAAAACAAATTGTATACCAACACATTATTACATAATCAATGTATATTAATTAACATTTACATTTTATAATTTTAACTGCATACTAATGTATTATACTATATATAAAATATATAGCTCTTAATATTAATTTTGCTATTCTAATATACGCATATATAATCACGAAAATACATTATAAATATTAATAATTGTAAATAAATACTTATCTATGACTATTAATGTATTATGCTAAACAAATATGTAAATATATATATATATATATATATATATAATCTAAGATATTATTTACTAATATTATTATGATGAATGTATAAGAATATTACATTAATTAACTATAGTACATGTGAGATCCGACCCGAGTTCTCATGTGTGCATGTGTGTGTGTATGTATCTCGTATATTTTGGTCCCGCGGTCCTACCGATCAAATTCCGGCGACCTGCGACCTTCAGATAGTGATTGCAGTCACCCTTGAGTTCAGTCACATAGACCTGACTGAGATTGACCCAAGACCTATGCCATTGCGACTGCATCGTCGTCGCGGTTCCAACGCCGCGTCTCATGCGTAAATCCGACGTGTCCATCAAAAGTTATGGGCTGCGCATTATTTGGACCATTGATTGTATTTTTGGTGGGACCCACCTGATTGCACATTTCTTCATGTGCACTATTCCCCATGTAAGCCACCTTTAGCCTAGCAATGATGGCTTCTTTTCTCAAGAAAACCATGATGAGATTAGCTTCTCTAGGCAATGATGAGCCACCCTATCCCACGAGCAATGATTGTTTTCTCTTTTCAAAAACTCATCTTTTCCCAAGAAACTAATAATTTCAACTCTACAAACTCTCTCATCTCCCTCTCTCTTTCTTCATTTCTCTCTTCTCCTCTTTGCAAATGCCCTCCAATGTCCACCATTGCTGAACTTTTTCAGCCCTCTTTCCTCTTCTTTCCCCCTAGATCTAACCATCAAAGATCCATCATCACCATTGAACCTCCTTCCTTAAAGCTTGAGGAGCATGGTGGTTGAAGAATCTTGAAGATCCAACAAGTGGGTGAGCATGTAGGATAGATTGCATGGTTTTTCTTTAAAGATCTTTTGTTGTTTTATATAGAGAGTATAGGACTCACTACATCAATAGTGAAGGTCTACCACTCCTTGGATAAGGTTTTTAGCCATCACTTGCATACATGCGATCTTGATGGGGCCATTCTCCATGGACCCCATCTTAATGAGATTTCCTTTCTTCTCTTCTTCCATTTCTGTGGTTTGGATGTAATGATTATGTGGCCCACCTGATATGCCATGCAACCAGGATTTTCAAATTTTTGGGACATCCAGGCCCAAGTTGTTGGACACCCAGGCCCAACTGTGCTGCCTAATTTTGCTACTTGATTTGGAAGGCCTTTAGGCCTAATTTTATGAATTTTCTTGGTGAGGGGCTGGGCGTAGGAGTTGTGTGACACATCAGGGTGGACCCCACCTTGTGGAATCTGTGATTTATTTCCCATTTATTAATTTTATGGGCTGATCTAGACAGCAACATGTTGTTGTCCAGATTGCTGAATTTTTTTTTTATGTTTTAATGTATGGGTTGTAGGCCTTGTTTATGGTCTCTTTTTTCTTGATTTTTTAGACTTCTCTTTGAGGTGTGGACCCCACCTAAAAGTATGTTAAACCTTACCTTCAAATGTCCCTGTTTGATCACCCAAAAGGGTGGGTCAAGGAGGGTGGACGGTCCAGATTTTTCTGGACTGTCCAGCCACACTATTTGCTGGAAAATCATAAATATCAGCTTGATTTTGAAATGGTGGGCTACCTTTGTAGACCCCACCTTGTTGTATACTTGTATAGGAAGGTTGGCCTTACATTTTTTCAAATTTACATAGACCTGGGCCCACTCAAATGGGGTGCTAAAGTCAGGGACAGCAGCATTGCTGCAGCAGGAAAATAAAAATCTGGTCCTTGTTGTCCATAAATTGCAGGAGTTAAATAAAATATTTTTACCATCCCAAAAAGTCTAAATTTTTGCAAGATGGTGTCCCACCCATGGTAGGACCTACCCACACAATTTCAAGGTCAAGGGATCCCATTTGGGCATCCAAAAGGGTGGGCCAACATAGTGGACTGCCAGAAATTTCTGTTGTGCAGTCCAGCAGTATAGTCCCATAAAAATAAAATTTTAAAAATACTTTCTAAGAAGGTGGGCCATATTTCTGAGTCCCACCTTGTTGTAGGCTTGATGAGGGACCTTGGGTCCAAATTTCAAGAATTTTGGAGGCCCAGAACCCACCCATTGGATGGCCCAAATTCAGGACAGTTATATTCCAGCAATATTTCACCCTAGATAGATTGTATTCTTTAAATTAATTTAAATACGTCTGAGTATCATAAAATCATGAAAATTTATAGAGAGGTGGTCCACCCATGTTGGGACCCACTTATAAAGTCTTGGACCCAATGGAGCCCTGTGCATATGGTGGTAAGGGCCGGACTGGCCCACCACGTTCGGACGTCTAGATTAACCAGATTTTCTGGATAGTCCGTTTTAGTTAAATTAATTAAAATACTTTTAACTGTCTAAAAATCATGAATTTTTTTGAAGTTATGCCCCACCTATGTAAAGACCATCTTGCAAATTCTCATAGCCATTAGGCCCCTATACTGACCATGGTGCGGCCTACAAATTTGGGTCAATTTTGGGCCAAATACCCAGGCCCGTAGGACTACCCACCACGGGATGCCCCTACCTTGGGCTGCTGCTGGGCCTGTATTCCAGTAGCATGACCCACTTCTAATGTGTGTTGTGCATTCCCCTCTCATCTAGTGAGACTCACTATGATATGTGTGGGTCACCATGGGCCAGTAACCCATCTGGATTAAATAAATTTCTGGATTCCAGCAGGCCCAGGAAGTGGGTGGGTTGGAATTCCAGCAAGGGGCCCAAATTCGCTCCATAGTTGATTATTTTGGAGTTGTTGTGGCCCACCAAATTTAAGGGAGTGTTACACACACTCATTGTCTTATTTTCTTAGACATTTTTGGGCATAATTAGTGCCTCTTAAGGCCCACCTTTGTGGTGATGTTGGAGGTTAGCCTTAACCAGATTTTTGGTAGTTTTATAGGCCCAATGGGCTGGAAACCTATTTCTTGACCCAAGATGGTGAAAGGCCTAACCTTATTGTTTTACGGGCCCAATGGGCCGTCTACAGACTAACCATGTGTATTTATTAGCCGTGATGCCCTCATGAAATGCTTAATTATGGGCTGACTTGCGGGGCCCACATAAATGTATATTGTGGAGGGCCTTGCTAAGTCTTTGGGCTGATGTGGCAAGGCCCCCACTGTCAGTATAGGCCTTGCCCATGTATATTCTTGGGCCTATGGGCTGCCCTCAAGTCCACCATAATGTATGAATTGGATGGCTTTTGTTTTGGGCCATTTCTTTAGGGCCCATTATGTGATATAGTATATGCAT